>NC_037679.1:127315648-127360930 GCF_003255815.1 Theropithecus gelada
TTTGATGGACTGAAGCCTTCTTCTCTCATCTCGTCAAAGTCATTCTCCGTCCAGCTTTGATCCGTTGCTGGCGATGAGCTGCGCTCCTTTGCCGGGGGAGATGCACTCTTATTTTTTGAATTTCCAGCTTTTCTGCCCTGCTTTTTCCCCATCTTTGTGGTTTTATCTGCCTCTGGTGTTTGATGATGGTGACGTACTGATGGGGATTTGGTGTAGGTGTCCTTCCTGTTTGATAGTTTTCCTTCTAACAGTCAGGACCCTCAGCTGTGGGTCTGTTGGAGATTGCTTGAGGTCCACTCCAGACCCTGTTTGCCTGGGTATCCGCAGCAGAGGCTGCAGAAGATAGAATATTGCTGAACAGCGAGTGTACCTGTCTGATTCTTGCTTTGGAAGCTTCCTCTCAGGGGTGTACTCCACCCTGTGAGGTGCGGGGTGTCCGACTGCCCCTAGTCGGGGATGTCTCCCAGTTAGGCTACTCAGGAGTCAGGGACCCACTTGAGCAGGCAGTCTGTCCCTTCTCAGCTCTCAACCTCCGTGTTGGGAGATCCACTGCTCTCTTCGAAGCTGTCAGACAGAGTCGTTTGCATCTGCAGAGGTTTCTGCTGCGTTTGTTATTGTTTACTGTGCCCTGTCCCCAGAGGTGGAGTCTACAGAGACAGGTAGGTTTCCTTGAGCTGCTGTGAGCTCCACCCAGTTCGAGCTTCCCAGAGGCTTTGTTTACCTACTTAAGCCTCAGCAATGGCGGGCGCCCCTCCCTCAGCCTGGCTGCTGCCCTGCTGGTAGATCACAGACTGCTGTGATAGCAATGAGGGAGGCTCCGTGGGCATGTGACCCTCCCGGCCAGGTGTGTGATATAATCTCCTGGTGTGCCCGTTAGCTTAAAGCACAGTATTGGCGTGGGAGTTATCCAATTTTCCAGGTGTTGTGTGTCTCAGTTCCCCTGGCTAGGAAAAGGCATTCCCTTCCCCCTTGTGCTTCCCAGGTGAGGTGATGCCTCGTCCTGCTTCAGCTCTCGCTGGTCGGGCTGCAGCAGCTGACCAGCACCAATTGTCCGGCACTCCCTAGTGAGATGAAGCCAGTACCTCAGTTGAAAATGCAGAAATCACCGGTCTTCTGTGTCGCTCGCGCTGGGAGTTGGAGACTGGAGCTGTTCCTATTCGGCCATCTTGCCGAAAATCCTGCTCATTTTCTTTTAAAGATCCATATAGGGTTTTTAAGTAAAGATATGGGATGCTCAGAGATGCATTTTCTGGAGATGGAGCTGTATAGTGGAGAGAGAGTGGCCTTTAGGAGAATCTCGACATTTTTAAACCAATTAGCAAGAGTTATAAAATTCAGAAAAGAGGTTTCATAGCCTTAGCTATGGTAGTGGCAATGGGAGAGGTTTTTTTTTCTTTTTTCTGTAGATGATTAACAGTCTATAGAACTTGAACCTATTGTCTAGGCTCCTTCTCTACTCTTCATTGTGTTTTTTTTTTTTTTCTTTTTTTTTTTTTGGTGAGGTCAGGGTCAATTTGGCATTTACTCCCTTCTTAGCCACTTCATCTGCACAAACACCTATCTTATGGCTTTTAAAAATATCCCATCCATGGGTTCTTCCTATTAATGACAGGAATGAAGTTGGTGCAAAAACTAGTACGTACTATTTGCAGAATATTTTACATATTACAAGATGGCACATACATTAACTAAGTGGTAGGTCAGACAGAAATAACTAATCTCAATTTGTAGATGAGTAAAGTAAGTGTTAATGAGGTTCATATAACTTTCGTCAGTGATTTATCTAAAGAGGCAAAATACCTTTAAGTCTTATTTTGTTTCATAGTATGAAGGCAACCAGGAAAGCAACAGGTCACAAAATGTGCATGTAGTTTGAGGATCAAAGACCTAGATTTGAGGCCCCATTCCACAGTCTACTACAATACGTTGGACTTTCATTTAAACTCTGTTAACCACGATTATCTTCTCTGTTAAATGGGGGTGATGAAATCCACATGGCTTGTGGTAAGAATTAAGAAGCAATATATGTGAAAGTATTTTAAAATTGTATCAGTATTAGTTGTTATAGCTCATGTCCTGTAGAGATTAAAAGCCCTGATTTAGGAATGAGTTAGCCATGTTTGCAAGATTGTACTCTGCCATTGACTACGGGTGTATCCACTTAATCAATCTGAGCCTCAATTCCCCCATCTTTAAAAAGGTCACAATAATACATCCCAGACATTTTGTACACATAGATTTGGAATACAATAGGTAATAAGCACAGTGCTTGGTGCATAGCATGTATTCTGTATGTTTTAGGTAACATGTCCAATAAAAAACAATCTCTCCTTTAATTCTCAACTCTAGCTTTCAATTTTAGCTTCTGGTTGAGTTAACTTTGTACCTATTAGTGCTACTTATATCTTATTATTTACTAATTAGAGGTAGTTAGAGTTGTGTGATCCTGGAAGCACCATTTACATAGACTACAGGCTGTTTTATTCCTCCTGGGGTTGTGCAATTTTGTGGCCTGTTTGTGCCTTGTGTTCTTTGTATGATTTCTATCTATTAGCTCTTTCACTTTCTGGCTTGAGTTTCTGTTACTGACTCAGCTCTAGCTTCCCATTTAAGGTAAGTTTTTTACTCATGTATGTTCTAAAATTAATTAAAAAATTAGTTGCTCATGAAAATGCACACAATCTAATCAGACTCACTAAACGCATTCATAGTGGGAATTCATTTCTCTTCACATAATTTATACTCATAGCTGGAACTTGAATGATTTTTTTTCACTTGGAGAATTTTTTTTTTTTTAATTCTAACTATAGCATGAAAATGGAAACTTCTTGTCAAGTGTCCTATTTGTGCTTTCTATTTAGATTTTTGGTTTTATTCTCTGTGGACGTTACTGGATACAACTTTACCCCATTCTGTGTCATTGTATGAGTGGATAGAATCAAAACTATTCAAATTAGCACAACAAGGGATTTTTAAACAATAACATAAATAATGGGTTATTTTTTTCTACTTCTTTCAGACACACTGGTGGGTGACAGCTGAAATCGTCCTGGAAACTGTCAAGATAAGAACTTGTGCTTTTCAAGAGAAGATAACTTTTGTTTAAACTTTGCTTTACATTTCCTCATACATATATTTAATATGTATTTATTTTTTATTTATATATAGTATAAATGTCCTTTACAGATTATAACCTAATATTTTGACATCTACTTTGAAGAATGATTAGTTTGAGATATGCTTATATGAAAAATTTATCTGCTTTCAAAAATGAAATAAAAACCTTTAAAAATAAATAAGGAAGAAAATCCCAATGGAAGAATGGGAAAAGACTTAATGAAATCCAAATTGCCAATAATTATGTAAAATATGACCTATCCCACCGGAAAAAAAGGAAATAGAAATTAAAACATTTTTTCATGTTCAAATTGGCAGATTCAAATAATAATGCCAATTGTGGATGAGGGTACCTGGAAGCTCTCATATATTGTTAGTGGGAATACACATTTTAAACCAGTGGGAATATGAACACTTCCTGGGGAGAAATTTGGGAACACTACCAAGAAAATCTTTAAAAGTGGCAATCTGGTTCCTTTTCTAAAGCAATAACTTAGATTTCACTCAGGCTCTTCATACTGTTTGGATATACGGATTTAAACAAGGCCAGACAGGTCAGGTCATTGAGTTTTTATCCTGCATCATTCTGGGAAGAGGCATATATATATATATATATATATATATATATATATATATATATATTTTTTTTTTTTTTTTTTTTTAGGCGGAGTTTCACTCTTTGCTCTTGTTGCCCAGGCTTGAGTATAGTGGCGCAATCTTGGCTCACTGCAACCTCTGCCTCCTTGGTTCAAGTGATTCTCCTTCCTCAGCCTCCTGAGTAGTTGTGACTACAGGTGCCCACCACCATGCCTGGCTAATTTTTTTTATTTTTTATAGAGACAGGGTTTCACCATGTTGGTCAGGCTGGTCTTGAACTCCTGACTACAGGTGATCCACCTGCCTCAGCCTCCCAAAGTGCTGGGATTACAGGCCTGAGCCAACACGCCTGGCCATATATATATATATAAAAAAATAAACAATGACTCTAGGTATAGAACATCTGATTTGCCAACAGTTATGATTTTCTTTGAGTCAGTGCCCTGTTTACTGTCTAAAACTAGTAGCTACGCCTATATTCTTGATGAAAATATTTTGAAAATTGGAGACAAAGCAGAAGCAGACAAATGATCCAGCAAAATATCTGATACACCCCAACTGCTGAATCACCTGCTAAGGTATTTCTAAGGGCTTGGGATTTTTTTTGGAAGGTAAAACAAATTTAGCTAATGTGTGTAAATGGCATTTACGGCTTTTAACACTTGACTCATGATTGTTTCATTGCTTCTTAGTGGAAATAATAAAAAATTTAAATGAATAATTTTGTGATAAAAATGAGATATATTGCAGAAGACCTTTAACATACATTCAGTGCCTGAATTATTGGATTATTGATAAACATATCATTCTGCACTACTAATGAATGCCACAAATAATGTCTATTAGAGAAAACCTTAATAATATAAAGGTCACAAAATTAAATCTGGAAAATATATTTTCTATAAACACAGACAAAGATAATTTATAATCACTTTATTTCTTTTGCAAAGTACATATGAAACAGAGTAAAATTATATTTCAAATGCTTTCCATTTTCTTTTACAAAAGTAATCATAAACTGTATACTTCATAAGAGCTTTGAGGTTTAATTGTTACATAATTCATCTGAACCTGACAAATATAGTCACACATTCTAAAGAAGACATTGTAAAAATACTGCATTGTGTAACATCTTTTAAAGGTGGTTGCAAAAAATTTGTTCTAAGTAATACAATTATATGCTGTCAAGTTTCACAAATGACTGTTTACAATGTACAAAGGCCAGAAACACGAATTTCAAAAGATTTTAACATTTCTGTTCTATAATACGGAAATCAAAGATACTGATTTGAACAATGGCCAAGTATCAAATCACAAAATTCAGCTGAAAAGTCACCTAACGAACAAGGACTAAAGGTACAAAAAAATCAGATATAATGGATCCAAATAATTTGATGTTATAAGTGAAATGACGGATTTTTAGTGGTTCCTGGCAGTTTAGAATAATTGATAATTGGCAACATCTTGGACTATTCGTTAGTGGACTCATCACATTTACAATGTGAGGCAGTTCTTTTCGACTTTGACTTCTTCATCCTGAAATAAAGGTTTCGCTTCATTGTTCATAATTTCTCCATATTTTGCAGGTGAACCTGATCACTTCTTTCAGTCGGAAAGGTCAATAACAAGCTAATGTGAATGACACCCTTTGGGCTGGACATTTTGTCAATAAAACAAACTATAAATGCAAATATTTTGTATATTATAGTTGGTCTACCTGTTTATTTATACAGTGATAAAATTTATGAAGCTATTCACACTGGAGATTACTATGTTCTTTAAGTGGAAAACTTCCAGGGTATTTTTAAAGAAAAACAAAAATTACAATGAAACTCACAAAATGATCTATATAAGTATAAATAGAACAAATCATGCAATTTTTATACAGAATAATTCAATGACCAGTTTGTAAACAACCTAGGGATTAAGGTTGTTTTGGGTCCACAAACTTTATTCTATGGAAAAATCATAGCCAAATATAATTCATATATTGATGCTAAGATTAGGAAAATTAAACAAAAAATTTTGAAAGGGTTGATGAAATGAACAGCTAATGCATTAACCTTCCAACATTGAGATTTATTTCTCTTAACACTTTTGGCTTATATGTATAATATTCATTAATAGCTAATAAATTATTTTTGAGGGAACAAAAACGTGAAACTGAATAACTGAAATCCACCACCCTGTGCAGTAAATAAGGGGATCTGTATACATACAACAGATTACACTTACAGCGAAATTTCAGGAGAAAATGGCTTACTTTGACTCTCTGGTGACAAGATCAGGCATAACTTTGCTTTTTGGAGAGGGTTCTCATGGTCCAGGTGAGTTTAGAAGAAATTATTCTCAGTTTGAGATAAAAATATTTCCATACAAATGTATCTATCAATAGCAAGTCATTTCTAGTGTCGCAGTATAGAATCATCCTAATCAATTCCTCCAGGCAGGAGTGTATTTAAATCATTTCAGGCATGAAAAAGGCTACCCTTTCTCTTAAACATTGTCTACGTATTTTTCAGTCACCACTTTTAGTATTCAAAATGTTTGCATTCAATAAACTGTTAAGTCCCACTTCCACTTCAGCCTTTAGTTGAGTGCTTTATTTTTTTAAGTCTCTGTAGCATGATGTCATGCCACCAAATTATACCCTGGTTTCTTATGTTCAAGATGAACAGGGTGAGAGGGAAAATAACTTTTTACTTTGATGAGAAGACACTTGAACTGAGTATTAATTAACTGCCACTGTTCAAATACACATCTTTTTGGTTAACTGTTAATGGTAGATGACAACTAATTACTAATACATCTTTTATTAAATTACCATTCACTTTAATTAACAGAATATTGAGTACATATATAGAAATCTTTTAATAAAACATAAAATTCTTACCTAAAAGGGTATCACTGAATAATGTATTGGAAACAACATTTAGTTTAATTAACTGTTTCTCATAGAAAATACAAGCTCATTCTTTTCTTTGAAATAATGGGTCTTTACAGCAGGTTCAGATGAATCGTATCCTGACCCATGTCACTGAGTTAACAATTAAATGCTCTGTCATAGGTTTTTTGGGAACAATGTTAAATTATATACATTTCTCTAAAAGTTAAAACACACACCTCTTTTGATTTTGCATCTCAATATCATATTTCCGTACGCTTTAGCTTCTTTTCTCAACTGTCATGTAATTATTTTACTTTCATTCTTTGAATCATGTCTCATTGACAGCAATATATTTTTAGCCTAAAGTTTATAAAAATTTAGATCAAGTAGAGTACCTCAAAACAACCAGAGCAGCTTCAAAAACAAGTGAAGAAAACTCTGCATTTTCTTTTTATTTAGTAGAGGTCAAATGACGCTCTCAAATCCTTAACAACTCCAGGTGTTCTTTATTATCAGGCAATTAAATTACCTGGTATTACAACTAAGGTGGCAAAAAAAATCAGACTAAATTCTATAAAAATATACATTCTTAAATAATTTCAAGTACTCTTTTTGAGGAGCTAAAGAAATTACCACATGTTCAATGTTAAGATTTCGTGTCCCTTCATTTGTAATAGTCTTTGGCTCTTTTGGTAACTGATCCTCAAATAAGGTATATTTTGTTTTATGGATAGTGAAAGTTGACCACAGGGTTGGAAGTTTGGCTTTTTCAATTTTGCAGTAATTAATCATTAAATGAATTCTTTAGGAGATTGATACCTCTATACTGAGTTGCAAAAATTTATAATAATAAACATCAGAGGAGAATAAACACAGTTGGGAATGTCAATGAACTATCACCACCAAATAGGTTCAAATATATTTGCTTTTATTTATCAAAAACCTGAGTCAGTATTGATCAGTTATGATCTCCCTGCAGTAACTACAACGTGCACACACTTCCCAAAACTGCATAAGAAAGTGAGTGCTTGGCTCTGCTTTCCTGTCTTTACTCCCCTAGCACTAGTCTTAATGATATTTGTTGCTGAACTGTGAATATATTCAATATGGAAATGTTTACATGTTAAATGAAGTATCAGAAACACAGGGTTGGCCTGACAAAAACAATTGTTGGGAAAAATATTATTAGGAAACCAGTGTGAAAAAAACAATGTTTTGAGTTTTATGAAAAGATATACTCCACAAACATGAATGTTCTTTACATATTCAATTTCCTCATCCCCGTGATTGCCTGGTGAATCAGGTAAAAACAACAACACATCCCTCCCCTAAAACTAAAAAGAATATCAGTGTTGTTATGCTAATGAATCAATCCTTACTCTTTTTTTCCCTAGACTTATATTTGGTAAGTCCCTGAAGAAGTCCCTGAAATTAGATATTCATTATATACCTGAACTGCAACTTCATAATGTGTCAGTACTGTCATTAAAATGTGATGTCCCACACAAATGAGAGGAGATTTGTAATATCAACCTTATTTTAAATAATGAAACTAAAAATATTTCATCTTCACTTACAAGCAGAAAGATGGTAAGTTATGTGTATATGAATGTGTGGGCTGTAGAGAGTGAGGGTGTGTTGTATTAAAAGTGTTAGGATTACATTTTAATAATATGAACTGTCATTTTTAACAATCATGCCTTATTAATCTGAGCATAAACCTACCTCCTGAATTACATGAAAGATCAGTTGTGGTGAATTTCCTCTTCTTAATCTCTTTCTCAAGATTAACACATATCCTTGCATGATGAGTTTATTCTAACTTCAAGGAAACATTTAAAAAATTATTTTAAAAACGTATTTTAATCTACAATTCCCATATTAGAGTCTTCTGATTGGCCAATGGGTTCACATTTTTTCATCACAAGCATTGGCTTTTTCTCCTTAGGAAGTAAAGAAAAGCGAGTTTCTAAGAATCAACAAAAAGTCCTTCAAATATGTTTTTGGGTGAAAAGAATTATACTCACTTAGGAAATGTAATTGTTAATTTACTTTAAGCTTCAGTTATATCTAGTAATAAAACAATTGTCTCCAAAAATGTCATTCTATTAATAGTATAACTTTGTCTTCCCATTTGAAAAGTTTTATTTCCCAATAAAACAAATAATTTCAAAATGCAAGTGTCATCTGTCATTTTACCTATAGCAAATAATCCTTTTAGGCTTGACAAGGTAGCCAAGTGTTTCCAAACAGCTTTCTTCTATTATTTTAAATGAGAAAATGTTAGCTAGGAGTACCTGTTTTCCCTTAGGGTGGTATAAGCATTCTTGAAAAATCTGAGGCAGAACTATGTTTGCCTTTAAAAAGGTTAATGTGCAAAATATTTACCTCTTAATTAATAGTAATGCCATCACTACAAGAGATGTCAACAAAATGTTAATGCTTTTAAAACTTTTTTTGATATTTAGAAACAATGGGATTTTACAAAAATAAAAATTTCATAACCGCTGATAAAATTTTCTCATCCAGGTAAATATGTTTTTATTTTCTTGCCTTTTTTAAAAAAAACCATCAATTTTGAAATAAGCTTGAAATATATACTATCCACACCACACATCTCAAAAGTAAGGTTGGGGTAATTTAGTATAGATACTTTCCAACAGGGCCTGAAAATGGGACCAAATATGTTGACCTGATTTAAAAGAAAGTTCTGTTCTGTAAAAACATTTGCATAGTTTTTACATGTAGTGGCCTGAACCTTGATCCTTATGAAGGCAAATGCCTTTCATGCAAGACTGGAGGCCTGGGCCTTTAGAATTAATGTGTTTATTATTATTAAGCGTTGAAGGTGTATTATTAATATTTATGGTATATGTCTATATTTTGCTGAAAATAAATCATCTTTTCTTTATGAAAGTACCCAATTCCAATGATTAGCTTCTGACTGGGTTTAAGAGTCACCATTACCGTGTACAATCTAAACGATGATGAACACAGACAGTGTTGTTGTTCCTTTGGTGTCTGTCAGTACGGTCTATCAGAAATACAGGATCTATATGATAGCTTCAAGTCACAAAAAATACATGTCACAGTACTTGAGAACCTTACAAACACTTAAAAAATGAACTTCTGATTCTGTTCACTTAGAAATACTAATGCTACATTTGAGGTGAAGATTATTAGAATTAAAAAAATATCAGTTAAACAGTGCAACAGATATTTGAGCTAATGTTACAGTAAACCAGTATAAAATGGTAACCACAATGGCTCAGCCTCCATTTTTCAGCCAATAAGCATTACTTCTTAAATTTATATTCAAAATGATTCTTTAAATTTACAGCTTTGTCTGTGTGTTTTAAAGAACAAGCTTGAGAGACAAAGTTTTGAGTTTAGCAGAGCCAAACCTCACCAAGAAAGTAATTTTCTGGGAATGTAAGAAAGTATTATCAGATAAGTAACATTAATTTGATTGTGCAAGGATTTGTTGTGTAAGTTAAGTTCAAAATCTCCTTTTAAGTTTATATAGAACCACATGCACAATTAGAAATGAACACAGTATAACAAAATCAAACCCATACATATGTGACATCTGCTACTTCATACAATAGCAGCATAAACTATATTTAATTTTAGATAAATATGAACTGTTTAAAAAACCATTTCTTTGCTTATGTAAACAATTACAACATAGTAAAACACTCTGTGCTAACACGCATTTGACGCAAAGGATAAAATGCCTTATGCAACTAAGGACTATATGTATTCAAGTAAAATGTATTGATGTTCAAAGTTAAAAAATCAACAATAAAAGTAAATAAAAAAGTGCACATCAAGTTCGTTGATTACTATGGATATATTTTAAATGAGGAAATCAAACCTTCCACTTTTTTTTTCTGATTCAATGAGCACATGATCCTAGGTTCTTAATATCATGGTCTTATTTTGGAGGCATTATGGTGTGGAAGGTGGTTTAGGAGAAGGGCAGGATCCTTGACTATCAAAACTGGTCGCCCGGCCAGGTAACTGAAAGACAATAATTTCATAACATATGATCTAGTACAGAAACAGAATACAGTGGTTAATCATTGCTCCCTTTTAGTAGTGAATATTCAACCATAATATGTGAATCTCTGAAGAAAAGAAATACATAACTCCCTTTGCCCTTCAGAACTTACCTTCTCTGCTACCATGAAGGGACATGGATGTCTCATAGAATGTAGGCAGAGCATGGTACACAGACGTACATGGAGCAGCCCTGTGTAGACAACTATTTAAAACTGCAGAATAATTTCAAATTTTACAACGGGTTTTAGCTTTTTTTCTACAAAAAATAAATGGTTTACTTTAGTAAAGTAAAGCCCGGCTAATTTTCGTATTTTTAGTAGAGACAGGGTTTCACCATGTTGGCCAGGCTGGTTTACTTTAGTGAGGGGCAATTTCTAGGAAAGAGCAGTAAGAGACTAAACACAAGAGAACTGAAGTAAACACAAGATACTGCATTCCACTTGCTCTAAGGCAGGAGGTGATCATGGAGGCGGTTAATGAGATGAGAACTGCATTTGGCAGATGGAAGCCCCAAGTGACAGAGATACTTTCGCACAATCCTTAAATGCCTGTGTGTATTTAAAAAGTTTAATTACAACAAAATGAATGACTATCTAGATAAAAGGAACCCGATTTTCTTTTTCTTTTCTTTTTTTTTTTGAGATGGAGTCTCACTCTTGTCGCCCAGGCTGGAGTGCAGTGGTGTATCTTGGCTCACTGCAACCTCTGCCTCCTTGGGTTAAGTGATTCTCCTGTGTCAGCATCCCAAGTAGCTTGGATTACAGGCACCTGCCACCAAGCCTGGTTAATTTTTGTATTTTTAGTACAGATGGGGTTTCACCATGTTGGCCAGGCTGGTCTTGAACTCCTGACCTCAAGCGATCCACCCGCCTTGGCCTCCCAAAGTGCTGGGATTTCAGGCATGAGCCACCACGACAGTGGAGGAACCCGATTTTCTACATGATACTTTAGTCTTTGTTGTACCAATGGACACAACTCTCGAATAACTCTTCCCTTCTCATATTTATGCCTTCTGTGACAACAACATATATAATTACATACTTATTTTTCTTATAATGCACAATCCAGCTAGTTCTTAGGTCCCTAGTCCATATATTCTGTTCGACCAATGAATATAGAAACAGGGGTTAAAAGGAGCTATTTTGCTGGAGAATGTATATTTACACAATCTTGTTCTCAATAACTATCTGGGATCTTTTTCTGATGACTATATCGTAGCTTATCTTCCTGTATATTCTATTATGACAAAAAAAGTGTCCACATGTTCCCAAACACAAACATGTGCCTATTACAGAATCCCCCTTCATCAGAGAAATGTAAAGCTGCTTATTAAGCACTAATAAATAATTACTATGCCTTGGTCATACAGCACCTTTCTCTCATTCCTTAAGAGTTCTTGCTCACATTATCTCATTTCTCCCTGCATCATCCCTGTGAAGCCTGTAGAGGCATGCAGTTCTATTTTTGTGAAACATGGAGAAGTGTAGTTGGAGGCGGAGTAAACAGTCTGCTCAGAAGTAGACAGCCAGAGAAACAAAATTAGAATCCACCTCTCCACTCAGAGTGAGTTCCTGCCCAACATGGCTTTACTCTCCTTTTTAGATTTTTAGAATTAATGTTCACTTTTCACACGAAAAGATGAGAATCAGGAAAAGAATACTAATCATACAATAAGCAGTAAAGTGTACTTTAGGCAACATTCACCGTTTGAAACAAATAATAACTTTCTAAGATGTGAGCTACTCAGAGAAGACACGTCTATACTTAGGAAGTTCTAGCGGAAAACACCAAGTGCCTGGGTATCTCTCTCTCTCTCTCTGTGTGTGTGTGTGTGTAGACGCATTTGTGTGTGTGTGTGTGTCTATCTTTTATGATTTATACTGAATTATGAAGTCAGAGAAAGACTTGACACATTCACATATAAACAGATACTGACGACGACAGTTCACCTGTGTGAACATGCAATGCTCATTCGGTGTTCATCCTATTTCCCTTACAATGGCCTTAGTAACACAGCCGAGGTCGCGTTTTTTTGTGACCAAACTGAGATTAGAACCTGGTCCCACTGATACTTAGTCAATTATACTGCACAGTCTCTCCCATTCAATCCAGTCCCTAGTGCTGGAACAGGAAGCACTAAGCACTTAATATTCAGCATTTCTTTAGTTTTACTCTGAGTTTACCACTATGTCAGAGTCAGAGCAGAAACACAGAGGGTAAAGCAACTTGCCTGAGGTTTTACAATAAGCAGGCACACAGCAGAGCCAAGCCTTGAACTCGACTAAACTGACACCTCAATATTTTTAAAACCTGTGGGCAGTTTTACTTCCTGATCAGAGTTGAGGGAGACATATCTTTCCCGTTACGCAGAAAAGTTATATTAGGTGACAGCACTTTTATTTAGGGATTGTGGAAAACTCTGGGTAAGGTGACTGTTTCTTACAGAAGAGAAGGACAAAAATGCAGTTTCCAGTTAGTAATAAACTTACTAGATTGCTTCAGCCTTCACAGATGTAAGGTTTCAGACTATGCAAAAAACAAAAAACAAAAAACAAAAACCAAAAAACAAAAAACTTGCAAATGGCTTACTGTCCAAAAGAATACGAAGCCCAGAAAATGTAGTGTTTTTTAAAATCCAAGAAGGCACACAGAACTTTGCATATTAAATGTTAGAGAATGTGGGACAAAAGCAAGAACAATCTTTTCTATTTTTTTTAACCAGGATGAATACATAAAATATCAGATAAAGGTTAGCAGATAAATACTATTTAAGTAAAAGAGACAACAAAAAGAGCAGATGTAAGGAACTCACAAACTTACCTCCAGCAAGGGGTGCCAGTGTGTTATTGGTTTTCGATGATAGGCCAGCATTTCATTCCAGTGGTCTCGCCCAAGACCCTCAGCATCCAGTCCTGTTCTGCATACTCCTATGACCTCATTGTGTCCTACCCTATGATTTGGGGAATATTATACTTTCATTTCCAACATTCAAAGATAAAGGGAGCTTCACAAATCTTAGTAGAATTTTAAACATATGATTAAAACATTAGATTCTGTAATTTTGCAGATTATACTACTTCAGACCGAAAGAAATCTCTTAAGTAAATCAACATTTACTAAACAGTATCAACATTCAAAAAAATGAATGTGTATAAGAGGCACACACAAACCATTTCAATGCTTTGTAGTTTAAGCACATTTCATCATAATAAAAATGGCATGAATGAGAAATACCAGTAGGTCTTTAGCTATATGAGTGTCTTTCTTGCAAACAGTCTTATTTAATATAAGTGATGTGAAGCAAATCTTGTTCTTTCCACGAGGCTTAATGTTTTATAACGATGTTTAGATTTCTCACCAAGAAATACAGTACCAATTTTCTTTAATTGGCTCTAAATGATATGTCAGTGTGTTACCACTTGTATTACAATTAAATAGGGCAGGATTATGTTCAGTTGCATGGCATGTGATTTATTTTTGCATAACAGAAAACATACTGGACAACATTTGTGTTTTCTATTCAGGTCCTGCTTTCACAGCAATGAATCAAGATGATAATAATAACAGTTAATATTTTTGAGAGCTTATTATGTGTCAGTGTTCTAAGTAGTTTAAATGTACTGACCCACTTAATTCTCCCACCATGACCATGAATATCATTATTATCATTCTCTCGTTTTATAAATAAACTAAATGCCCAGAAGGTTAGGAGCTGGCCTGACTTTACATACTTAGTAAGAGGCAGAGACAGGAGCTGAATCAAATGAGTTGTTGACTGAAGAGCACATGTGGTTAAGCTGCTTCTCAAGAATGGAATGTCATTGGAAGGAGCTTTCAATTTTGACAGACATCTCCAAAGATACTTCTGAGATGATTTTAGAACAATTTCATTACTTTTTTCCCATCACTGATGTAGATATGTATATGTAGTATTATTTTCTTTAATATGAAATTTTCCCAACAAGCATGTTTTTAGGTACAAAAATTTTGTCTTCCTGTGCATATCTTGTTAGCATCCATTTCCATAAAACTGCCCAAGTGACAAATGCTCAGTTGCATCTACCTGCACTTATACTGCTGTGAGAACTCAATGGAGGTAACTGGCAAAGCAGAATGGGGCTCCTGACAAAAACATCTGCAGCTTTTTTAGGTTTGAAATTCCAACTACTTCAAGAGTTCTCTCTCTTTCTAAATAGTAGTCACAAGTGAACTTTTTAAAAATTATACATTTTTTAAAAAAATATAATTTAAATTTTAAATTATAAATGTTCTAATAGATGGTGCTTGCAAATGTTATTTTTCAGTGTTTTTTCCCCCTAGCTCTAAGCCAGAGGTGAGCACATTAATTTCTCTCAGTTATAGGGTCCTGGTGATGATACTATAAAATGGACACTTCGTGTTTGTGTGTTTTAGAACAAAATAAATGTACTAAGCTACTCTTTATGCGCTGAAAATTTTGTAGGTTAAAAACATAAGCATTCATTTCCAAAAATTGTATAAATCTAAAAGGCAAAATAATAAAAGGAAGTATACAGTAAGGCCCAAATAAGAGACACAAACTGTTGATAGGACAAGAGTTCAGAGGAAGAAGAGGATTGGTCAACAAAGCAAGACTTACAGAGGTGCTGACATAAGCAAGGATGTGGGGTGTTGATGGGACAAGATACACGAAGCTGGAGGACAGTCCAGGCAACGGGGAGAGTGGGAGGGCAAAGGTAAGAGCTGCAGTGGGAAGGATCTTCAGAGCTGCATAGGGGAGGCTGCAATGTTTTCGTGAAAGCAGGAGTGACTCAAACTGTGTGATCTGGAAGCACTATCCATAAAGCAATGCTTTAAGATTAATGTGAAGGCATCAAAGCTGTATCCTTATGGCTACTATTCACTTTCCACTCTTATTCCTCATTGTTTACAGTTCTATAGGATGCTTAAGTTTTACAAATGGGAGAAGTGATTCTCAAAGTGATTATGTAACATGTCCTCTCATGCAGCTAGTTAATGAGAGAGCTCAGGTAAGCACCATGATATTCATATTCCAGCCTAGTTGGTAAAACAAATTCTGTTGATTATAATCTCTGTTGTTACTGTAAAAAGACTCCACAATAGTGCTTTCCTGAATATGTTCTATATCACTTCTGGACCCATTCTTTCACCAGTCCCAGGTGAATTTTAATTTAAAGATGACTTCTTTTGGAAATGAAAATCCAGAACTCTAACACAGAAAACAACGAATTTTGAAGGAATCAATATTCCCTCCTCCAATTTAAATTAAAACTGTTGTAGCAGTAAATGACCTGAAAAGCTGAGTTTGGCTTGTGCATGACTACACATGGCTGCCCTTCAGTGAGTAGAGAGATATACATACCTATCATAATCCATGACTGCAATGGAGAGGCTGACCTGGTCCACGTTCTCTGGAGGGATGTCAAAAATAATGGCCTCATTGTACACAGGGTTTAGAGTGTTTTTCTTTGTAGTTGTTTTCCTCTTTTTTAATCTTCGACCTTCACACATCAGGGACACTTTGACATAAGGATCTAGGAATAAGAAGATAACTTTATTAGAATAAAAGTAATAGTCCAAAGTATAAATAAAACTGCAGTTTATTTTTACTAAATAAGACATACAGTACTAAGGCCTATGTTAAGACCTTTAGGCCGGGCGCGGTGGCTCAAGCCTGTAATCCCAGCACTTTGGGAGGCCGAGACGGGTGGATCACGAGGTCAGGAGATCAAGACCATCCTGGCGAACACGGTGAAACCCCGTCTCTACTAAAAAATACAAAAAACTAGCCAGGCGAGATGGCGGGCGCCTGTAGTCCCAGCTACTCGGGAGGCTGAGGCAGGAGAATGGCGTGAATCTGGGAGGCGGAGCTTGCAGTGAGCTGAGATCTGGCCACTGCACTCCAGCCTGGGCGGCAGAGCGAGACTCCGTCTCAAAAAAAAAAAAAAAAAAAAAAAAAAGACCTTTAGTATTACCAATTTTAAATTTGTCTCCAAAAAAATAATAATTCTAGTAAGGTTAGTTTCTTTCAAAATGGTCTAGAGTAAGAAGATCAAAACTTGGGAAAGACTTAGCAACACTGTACCTAGACAGATAGAGATCACAATAAGCAGCAATTAGAGAGCAAAAAATATACTTGGAATTTCCTTCAAGTACTGGAAAAGGACCTAAAATTAAAAATATCATTTGCTTAATAAGGAACTTCGATTGAAAAAAATGATACTTACAAGTGATTTATTGCATGCACAGCAGGAAATGATAAAAAAGGGGATATTTGGTTTAAAGATGGCCACACAGGAAGAAGTCTCCTGATATGACATTGTCTACATCATGCCAATTGCAGGAGAAAAATTGGGCTACATTTTTATAGGCCAAAGGGAGCAGATAATTGTTAACAAGTTCTGCTACAGCTGACTTGATATCTCTCCTATTACCCTTACCATCTTAAATTGTAAAACTGCTAAAGTATGATAGAAGACTATATGATGGTTATACAAAATTTCCAACAAGCCTTACTTTTGTACCTTCTATTCAAAGCAGGTATGGTTTTGGGAGGTGATATTGACATTGGGTTGAGCACACTAGATAGTTAAACAATCAATGTCTGCTATCTTATTTTTTTTTCATTCTGACCATCCTCTACCTGTAGCACCAATATTTCTTTTTCCCTATTTCCACAGTAATACATTTTATTTCCATAGAATAAACCAAAATGATGACAATATTAATTTATTTGAGCATGTGAATGCTTCTTAAACTCTTGAAATATGTATCTGTATATTTCCAAAGCATTCCCATCAAGAAGCAAGGTATTCGTGGCTGGAAATGGGGTATATAGAGGAAAACAAGATAGCAGGGTAATGTTAATCTCTGTTTCCTATTTATTTTTAAATTTTTAAATAACAGGAAGTACATCCTAAGGAGAAGCTCATTTCTGTGATACAGCTTTGTGTTTGAGCCCACAGGCCTAGGCCTTCTAATGAACAATGGGAATGAGAGGCATGGATTACCCTTTGTAACTCCCATCACGTCTCCGACTGCATTTCTCTGCTCGTGACAAGGATAATTTACTGGCTCTTTAGTTGATTCACAAGCCTGTTGTGAGGATTAATGAGGAGGTGCTCTCAAAGCAAGCGTTTCTCTGATGAAAAGTTTCATATAAGTAAAATGTAATCTTGCACTTAATTATAACTTTGATGTTGTTTTCTTGTCTCAAAATTTGATCTCTTTTCATACACGGTAAAAAAGAGTAGAATAAACAATTTGCAGAGTACACTGTTTATCTTAAATTCTTCAACATTTACTGACCCAAGACCTTTTCACCAAAATTAATGTAGAATTTACTTGTTGTTCTACTTTCACATACACACTATGTATTGCAAATTTTAAAAAATGAACATCATGACATAGTTCAAAAATCCATGATAGATATACAGTAAGTAGTCTCTCTCCCATTTGTCTTCATCCCTCTTCATCCCTTAGTTTTTGTATATCACTTCAGTATTTTTAATACAGATATTAGCAATATGAATATATATATTCCAAATTTCCCCATTCCTACACAGAAGGGTGCATAATATTCATGTTAATTTTTTACCTCTTTTTAAAAATCCACTTGTACATCCTGGAGCTATTTCCACACTAGAACTTATAGTTCCCTGATGTTTTCTGTGATGCAAATTTAGATTTTGTTGTTGTTCTGCAAAACCACAAATTATAGATCTTCCCCAAATGTCATCCTTTATTTCCACCACTATTTCTTATTTCTGTTTAATACAACAAATGCCTACCAGTCTCCCTACCCTTCGCTTATCATTTTTCTTCCACAGAGTTGTGCCAGTGCTTATGTATTAAATTCTAAATAATTACCCAGAACTGCAGTGAATTAAATAAAGGGATGAAGAAACACGATGTGTCTTTATCTTTTTATCAGAGTTAGCACAAGAGGCATTTCCTTCAAGAATTTCTTTCAGAATCTTCAAGAAGCATTGATTTATTTTATTATTTATTTCAGACACTAGAGATGCACACATTTTTAGTTAGGTGGCAAAAATGCAAATGCAAATGATGGTCGTGGAACATGGTTATTTCTCTGCAGATCAGGTGAGGGGAATAAGTTCAGACTAAAATATATCTTCACATGGCCTCACTCACCACTTAAAGCCTAAGAATCTTCCTTTATAAACAACTGACTAGCTGAAAGTAGGGGAGTAGATGGTAAATTACGTATTTTTGAGACAGTACTAAATTGGTAGAGGAAGAAATAGAAACCAGAACCCAAATTCAGATCTATTTGATAACACCTTTTAAAAATTTCATATTGATAATGTAAATAAAAGAGATGAATTGGAACATTTAAATTTGTAATCTTGTTTTTTCTTTTGTAGTACCCCATTATAGACAAATAATTCAACAGTCATGTATCATTTTAGATACATGAAATATTTTATTTGGGATTGTGCTCTTGGTCCTATGGCCATTGTGTACATACCTGATGAGCCAGTAATATCCATCGCCTTCAGATTTCTGCACTTAATGACTGTCAATGTCATACGCCCTGCCGTCGGCAAGTAACAAAGGGAAAACATGATTTCACCCAGGTCTACGCTTTCCTAGAAAGGCAATCGGAATGTTAGCAATTTCAAACACTGAAAGGTGAAAACAAAAAATAATGAAAGATATTGAATACAAAATCACTTTAGTAGAATACTGGAGTGTCATTTTAAATTGTTTTATTGAGGATAATACAAATAACATTGCAAGAAAGCTATTCTGAATGCAGTAAGCAAAATGATTGTATCCCAGCTGCTTATTTGCTATCTCCACTTGTATTTACAACAAGAATCTCAAACTTAACATAGTCAAAACCAGACTACTGATCCCACCCATGCCCCATCATTTTCCAAAACTGATTCTCCTGTCAGCGTTTCCACAATCAACAAATGGCATCACGATTCACCCAAAGGCTGAAGCCGAAAACCCAGTAGTGACTATCATTCTTTTATCCTCACCCCTATGAGCAACCTATGGGTAAGTCCTATCTACACTATCTACAAAATATATCCCAAACCAGTGACTTTCTTTTCGGCTCTATTACTGCCATTCAAGCCACCATCACTGCTTGCCAGGATTACTTCACTAGCCTCAAAAACAAAACTCTCATTCCAGAAGTTAATCTTCACACAGCAAAGTGAACATTTATGAAATGCAAATCTCTTGCTTAAAACTCTCTAAGGGATCACAACTATAGTGGAATAAAATCCAAACTCCTTACTTCGGCATATAAGTGGAATAACTTCAAGTCCTGGTGTGCCTGGGACATTCCTGGTTCATACCTATTATTATGGGGGTAATTATTAAGAACATCCCCATCCACATTTGTTTTTTGAGACAGGGTCTCGCTCTGTTGCCCAGGCTGAAGTGCAGTGGTATGACGAGTGATTCTCCTGTCTCAGCCACCTGAGTAGCTGGGATTACAGGCATGTGACACCACGCCTGGCTAGTTTTTGTATTTTTAGTTTGGACTGTTGGCCAGTCTGCTCTCAAACTCTTGACCTCAAGTGATGTGCCCACCTCAACCTCCCAATCTGTCCACACTTAAATATGTCTTTGTGTGGCTAATACATTAGAACGTCACACATAAGGTTTATGTCTTCCGGGCCCTACCTTTCTCTCTAATATTTTCTCATTCCTCTCCCCTCCAAGGTCTGATGCAGACACAAATGTCTTTCTGTGTGTGTGTGTGTATGTATGTGCGTTACTCAAACAAATGAAGTTTGTTCCTGCTTTGGGGCCTCTGTTTGTTTTTTTCCCTTTGACTAGCACTTCTTTCTCTTAAATCTTTATATGGCTGACTTCTTACCATGCAGAAGTCAATTCAAACTGCATTTCTGTACTGGGGCCTTCCCCCATCATTCATTCTGAGACTGCACACCCTTCATATCCTATACTCACCCCACTCCCAGACCCTTCACATACTTTTGGTAGTACTTATTGTCTGATATCATCTTTTAAATTCTTTTTTGTTTGTTTCCCTGACTCTCACATATAACACCCAGGACAGCAGGGTTCTTGGCTGTCTTACTTTCTACAACGTACTGAAGAGTATGGTGCATAGCTGGTACATACTAGTACATATTTTTTGAAGAACTGAATATATTATTTAATTAATCTGGATAAAACCTGACCTGTTTTGTTTCATTTTTATAAAGCAGAACGGTCCACAGGACCCTGATGTCGATTTATACGTGGTCTTTTACTGCATAGATGGTGGACAAATGAAAATGAATGTGACAATGGACAATTTAGGATGCCCCTTAAAGAGCTGTTTACAGGATTCAATGAAATCATGCCTGGTAAGAAATTCGTGGCAGGTTTACTTTTGAGGGAAATGACTTGCTGATTATGCACCCAGGTCCACAGAGCTGGGGTCTTAAACTTTTTTCATGATACACTATTAACATCTATTGGGCTTACTCAGATAGCTCAGGTTCTGATTTCCATGATTCTCATTTCTTTATTCATGGTCTAGAAGTTGGAGAGACCAGTAATTCAGAGAAATAACTTTAATTAAATTTGTGTTTGACCCCCAGTTTTCTACTTTCTAAAAGTGAGATCCTGGGAAATTCAATTAAGTTGTTAATCTCCAAAATTTCATTTTCAAATTGAGAAAAACACCCACTTCACAAGGGTTGTAAGCATTAAAGGAGATAATGTAAATAAAGCATAAGGCATTTTATACAGTGTTTGGCATGTGATAAGGAATGATGTTTTCTTTACTACTGAATTGCTAGCACATAGAGCATTGTCTTACATATATCAGGAATTCAGTAAGTACCAGATAAATGAAAAGCTTAATAATGGAAGTGATTATTATTTTGCAAGAATATTAGCAAACAAAAACTAATTTGAAAGAAAGGTATATCCAACTGGATATCCTTTGGGCTAGTGGATTGCTGTAGACCAAAAATCCCATAGAAAAGCATTGAGGAAAAACAGGAAGAGCACAACCTCCTGCTGAAGAAGGAACATCCTCCTCCTTCTAACCTTTTTTTTTTTTTTTTTTTTTTTGAGACAGGGACTCTCACTCTGTCGCCCAGGCTGGAGGGCAGTAGTGCAACCATGGCTCATGGCAGCCTCAATCTCTCAAGCTCAGGGGATCCTCCCACCATAGCCTAGCTGGGATTACAGGCATGTGCCACCAAGCCCGGCTAATTTTGGTATTTTTTTATAGAGACAGGGTTTTCCCATGTTGGCCAGGCTGGTCTTGAACTCCTGGGCTCAAACGATCCACCTGCCTTGGCTTCCCAAAGTGTCGGGGTTATAGGGGTGGGTTACAGTGCCCAGCCACCATCTAACAATTTTTGAGCATTATTTGCCAGGCGCAGTGGTAGGTGCTGCAGACGCCAAGATGGACATAGCATGGTTCGGCCCTTGGAGGTCTCAGTTGAGAAGGAAGTGAGTAGGCTAAAGGGCTAAGAAAATATGTCTGAATGCCCTTTTTATCTGTTGATTCTCTCCTTGTTTCTCTTTCTGCTTCTTCGTCCAAGTGTTTCTTCAGGCTCACTCTAAGGGGTTAAATTTTCCGCCTGACAGCCATTCCCCTTTCCCTCATTGGGTATGTCTCTTTTCAGTTACTATAAATAAGTGTAGGCATATTTTGTTGCCAGCTGGTCAAATAAACAATCTCTTAATGAATGTAGATCATGACACCAAGTTCTACTGAGAAACATGGTGGGGGTGGTAATGGAGAAGCCAGAAACAAAAAAACAGGAGACATATCTCAGGCAAGAAATGCTTAGATTCCAATAGGATACAAACTACATGAAGAGAGGGAAAAAAGCACACAGTGTAATCTATAGGAATTAACAAATATAACATATTTCACCTGTCTGACTTATATGGTTTTACTTTTACACGTTAAACCATCTGTGAATGGGATTTTTCTACTCCTTTAGATACATTACATGCTTATTAGCTGGAACAAAGAAAGTTCACTATGTTTAGTTCCATTTTTTAAAGATCTTTTATATGGATTCAGTTGCAAGTTAATTTTGACCATCTGTTATTAACAGGTATTTGATGATAAACATGGAGAAGTTTGAGGATTGGCCAAAACACTAACCCAAATAAATTTAAAGCACAGATCATCATTAAGGGGCATCTTCCAGCAGCTCTTTAGTAGAAGGTGGTTGGCTTTACGCCTATAGCACTAGGAAGAACTCCACTTAAATATTAAACTCGGCTGGCACAGTGGCTCATGCCTATAATCCCAACACTTTGGGAGGCTGAGGTGGGCTGATCACTTGAGGTCAGGAGTTTGAGAGCAGCCTGGCCAAAATGGTGAAACTCTGTCTCTAGTAAAAATACAAAAACACTAGCTAGGTGTGTTGGTACACAACTGTAGTCCCAGCTACTCAGGAAGCTAAGGCAGGAGAATCGCTTGAACCCGGGAGGTGGAGGTTGCAGTGAGCCGAGATTGGGCCACTGCACTCCAGCCTGGGCAACAGAGTGAGACTCCATCTGGAAAAAAAAAAAAAAATCAGTTAGAGACCAGCCTGGCCAACATGGCGAAACCCCGTCCCTACTAAAAATACAAAAATTAGCTGGGTGTGGTGGCTTATGTCTGTGATCCCAGCTACTCAAGAGGCTGAGGCAGTAGAATTGCTTGAACCTAGGAGGCAGAGGTTGCTGTGAGTCAAGATCATGCCACTGCACTCCAGGCTGGGGAATAGAGCAAGACTCCATCTAAAAAAAAAAAAAAATTCAAACTCCGTGTAGTCAGGAGTTTTTAGAAAATTGAAATGAATTGGGTGGTAAAAATTAACATAAGGGATGCATACATAATACCTGCACAAAAATTTAAGTCTTCATTAAACTAATTTTTTATTTCAAGAAGTGTGAATGTGAAAGAACAAGCTGCCAACATATTGCAAAGGACAGAGTACTCTCTAAGGTAAATATCAATATTCTTAAGCTTTCAAAATCTGGAAGTGATCTAAAAGATTACCATGAGAAAATGAAATTAATGAAGGTAAGTGGCTGCATGACCTTAAAAGGGCCCTATAACATATGTAACGCAGAACTCTAGAATTTGGTAACTGCTCTGAGCTACTATGTGAGCTAATTCTCACTACCCTCCACCAAGTCTGTGCCCTTATTGATAGTTCAACTCCAACGAACAGGTAGAGTCTTAAGGGCCGCCTCTTCTGTCTGCCATATACCACTGTGGTTTAAAAGGTCATTCTCATCCCCAACAATCCAAGCACTTTAGTGACCAGTCAAGAACCAAGAAACAAATTGAAGTGTCTCTAAACATATGACATAAATATAAGGAAATTATACAATAAAGTTATTTATATAAGGAGTTTATATCACTTTGTTCAACACCCATTTGCTATTATTTTAGACAAATTTTAGCAAGAATGTTTACTTGCTATATCAATCTACTGCGGGTCCAATCTCACACATGCAATGTGGAGATGGGGAAATTAACAGCAGTAGGTCTAGTGCAGACACCAAGAAAAAATAGCTACAAAGACACAAAACTGCTAAAAAAGTAAACAGATACTCTAAAAAGAATAGCAAATTGGAATCATTTTGTATTAGGAGTATTAAATAATAATAATGCCTCAGCAACTTGAACTCAACATTTTATTCAGACTTGAACAGTAATTAATATTTAAAGTAATGACCTTGAGTCATCAAGGTAAGGAAATATATCCTATATGTTCTGTTCAAGAAAATAGAGACATGTACACTATTTTTCAGGATTATTTTTATCCAAAATGCTTAAAATGTTTAAAGTGGTATTATATTTCAGCTCAAAATGAGTAAGGCTTTGAGTTTCTGAAAATTGTGTGTAGTCTCATTTTTCTACAATTTTATATAAACATGAGTTTTCCATATCAACCTCTGAAAAATTCTTGTATTTTGGGGCAAATAACCATTTGAAAGCCTATTACAAAGTCTAGGATGCAGTGTTCCATAAAATTTATTTCGGGTAAGAAGATTTTTATTCCATTCTCATACACACTAATTTATCTGGCTAAACAATCACAATAATAATCTTCAGAGTTCCTACTTGGAAAAGGGGCATATGAAAAAAGGGTAACACTGAAGCTGGTTTAGAGGTTATAAATTTGATTTCTTCATGCTGGCTCCACCAAAATGGAGCTGGGTAGATAAAGACCATTTTTTGATGGTTGGCTAGTCAACCTCACAGACCGAGTCACAGTTATACAGTGTTTTCCATGTAGTCTTTTTCCAAAATAAAAATAAAAGTCACTGGAAAGACAAATTGACATGCAAATATTTGCATTGCACATCCTATTACAGGACTAATAGTAAAATCAAGCTGTAGCAATGGAGTGTAAGAGATGGAGAGAAGGGAGATTAAAGGCTCCATAACTAGAATGTCTATGAACCAAGAGAAGTATTCCTGGAGGGCAATAATGATTAGGTTGGGCTTGAAGAATTAACCAGATGGGATTTCACAGGGTAATGAGGAATAATGTTGTATGTGAGTACTATGATAATACTCAGAAATAAAAATGGTCAGTATGCATTGAGAAATACAGAGTTTGGAAACATGTTGGAGGAGGGTTAAGCTTGATGTAGTTGTTTGATGTCTTCTGTGGGCAATAGGGATACCAAGGTGTTGGTGACATGAAAGTGCGGGAGCTTGGCAGAGTGGAAAGGGCGTAGGTTCCTGCGTCAAAAAAACGAGTTAAAAATAGCAAATCTTCCATGTTCTATTCCCAAGTACATGGCAAAAATACTTGACTTCTCTGAGCTTGAGTTTAATTACAAACAAAATGGAGACAATAATAAGTAACTTGCAAGGTAGATATCAAACATGTAAAGTGCCTGGTGTAAACAGGTACTCAAAAACAATAATGATGTTAAAGAAAATAATATTTGAAAAAAATTTTCTTTATCTTGAGTAGGCTAGATTAGAATGAAAAAAGACATGAGAGAGACAGAGAGGTCATTGAAGTAAAGTTGGCGTGGGAAGATGTTGGCTGAGGAAAAGTTTGAATTCAGTGATATATTAGGAAGTTAGAATCATTAACAAGTATTAAAAAAACTAAACAAACAATTGGTTGCTATGGTGATAGCAGTCATCACATCAACTTAGCATCTTAAACACAGCCTGTCATCTACATTTCCTTGGTGGTAAGAAAACAGATGGTTTTCTTCACACTGTTAAAAGTGAGATGTAGAACTAGATCAAATGAGCTTCTTCATCAAGTTACTAGTCCTTCATTCACCTGCCCACAAAATAAGCTACAACAAAATACAGACCCAGAGTGGATCTATTGGATTCAAACTACTGTAAAATATATTTCTCCCTGACCTACACTTCTCATTCACCTGAGAAAATCATGGAATTTAACCTTGAACAATCTACTTAACCTCACTTGACCTCAGTTTCTTGGTATAACATGAGGTGCTCAAAGAGATGAGCTAATTTATTTTCCAGCTCTAAAATTCTGTAATTTTAAGCACTGGTGAAAAATGAGAACTAAATAACACATATAGTTTAGGCATGTTCGAGAATGTCTGGACAAGCCCTTTCAGGTCCTGTTTGTTATAGTCTGGGTGGAGCCTCCTTGAAAAGACCACAAACAATCATTTGGTGTGAATAGATAAATTTAAAGGTCAAGAACAAGTAGTCATAAAAATGGCTATCATTTAAACTTCCAGATAATATGCTAGAGGAGGAAGGATCCAATCCTCAAGGCTGAGAGTGTCAGGCTTGATCTAGTTGGGGATTCATGAGGAAAGGCCATACAGGATAATAAACGTGCGATGTCATTTATATTATCTTTTGGCTCCACTAAAATTCTCAAGAGGATTATCTGATGATGTGTGCTGAACACACAGAGCATACAATATAAAGTCCAAACTATTTGATATGACACATGAGGCCCCTACTAATATGGTCTCTACATTTTTTTTCTGCCTTCATCTTACAAATTTTTTGTTATGCTCCCACAACCCAAACCCTCTGCCCTCCATATATATAAAATAAGTAACTTGCAAGGTAGATATCAAACATGTAAAGTGCCTGGTGTAAACATATATATATGTATGTATATATGTATGTGTATACACACACACACAATGTCTGGTCAATCTCTAAACTTTTATTCGTTCATTAGCACGGTCATGTTTACTGAGTGCATAAATAATGCCAGGCACTCTTCTAGTCATTGAAGAAACACTGATGACGAAGACACAATTTTTCTTCTCCTAGGGCTTATATGTGATTTCGGACAAGTTGCTTAACCTTGAAGAACACCGTACAATTAATTAGGGGACAAGCTTTAATGGTAACACAGGTCTGCATAATTTTAAATTACTTTTTTTTTTTTTTTTTGAGACAGAGTCTCCCTCTGTTGCCCAGGGTGGAGTGCGGTGGCAAGAGCTTGGCTCACTGCAACTTCTGCCTCCTGGGTTCAAGCAATTCTCCCACCTCAGCCTCCTGAGTAGCTGGGATTACAGGCACATGCCACCACACCCAGGAAATTTTTGTATTTTTGGTAGAGATGGGGTTTTGCCATGTTGGCCAGACTGGTTTTGAACTCCTGACTTCAGGTGATCTGCCCACCTTGGGCCTCCTAAACTGCTAGGATTACAGGCATGAGCCACCACCCGGCTGCTTATTTTTTAATTTAATTTAATTTAATATAATTTAATTTAATTTATCTTGTGTTGTAAATGTTTTCTAGAGAGATGCTTGGATTTTAATTATGGGAACAGTGATGAAAGATATTTGATTCTTTCCACGACGATCGAGGAGGGCATTAGAGGTGGGTAACAATCTAAATGTTGAAAAATGAGTAAAGGCAAAGGGAATTAAAAACAGAGGGGTCAGCTTATAAGAAGGCTGTGAGGGGAGGCTTACAGTGCTCAGTGATGACCAGAAGGCCAAACAGAAAGCATTGGCTCTGGCAATGCCAGACTATGATTCGAATGGCAACACAGTGGCCTTATTCGAAATGGCCTCTCCTCAGGAGCACATAATCAAATCACCTCTGCAGTCAGGACGAGATCCATTTTTATGGCTAATAACAATTACGTGGAGGGGTTGCGGTTATATTTAAAAGGGATAATACACAAAGATAGCATACGTCAGACTACAGTTTGCAGCCTGACACAGAGTACGTGCCAGAAAACATACGACTTTTCTTTTTTGCTCAAAACCATGTTTCTGAGGTCAGTGATTAGCATAAGGTGAATGTTCATTCAAAAGCTTACTAAATGACTAAATAAATAATAAGGTGTCAGGCCAGGTCATGATTTCCATTAGTTGCAGGAGAGGCATCTACTGCTTGAAGGAGTGAAAGTTATCGGCAACTAGACAACAAGTGACAAAGACACTTTTTACGGGTGTTGTGGTTTGTGTGAATGAAATTGCCTACAATTGTGCAAGTGCTTGCCCACACAGGATGACCTTGAGAATACAATAAACCAGTCATAATAGCTTTGAGCCATTTAAAGATACATGCAAGGTTTGGGGAGCTACAGTTAGAGGATACTTATCTATTAGCTTTATTGGACCTTATTTCTCTATAGATCTCTCTAGTCTTGTGTGACATGGGATTATGTTTGCTGTAATTCTATAGCACACTAAAATTTCAGAATCAAATGCATCCCTAAGGTCTGTAAATTGCTCTTTTTCCTTACATATCTGGTAATTTCTCCCAACCAGCCAGCACATGCAGTCTAGTGACTAAAGATGGCAAATGGGAGGGAGGAAGAAGCAATTTGATGGAGTACAATTAGGAAATGTAATTAACATTGTAACCCTTTTCCAGTTTCTAGCCCACTTTCCCTTTTTCTTTCAAAGAACCACAATTTTTGCACAACAAGCCCTCCCTGCCTTTCCTCTTCCTCCCAGTGATTCTGATTCAATCAGATTTCATTGTGTTCCATAGAGGTCAGGGAAGAAACAGGAAAAGGAGGCTTCTATCACAAAACCTAGTGAGATTCCTGGATTTTTACATCATATTTTCATTATTCACTCTTTTCTGCCTGCTCTACTTGAAGATAAAGAAAATGCTCACCAGGTGCCTTTTAGCAGGACTTCCTTGTATTTCTGCATGAAAGAAGCAATGAATTTTATACTAAGCACATAATCTTAAGCATTGTGCTTGGCCACGGCACTAAATCCAGGTGAAGCATAGCTGAGGTCAGGGCAGGAACGGGGCAGAGAACATGGCTGTGTTAGAGACAGTATAATTACAAAACCCCCCTGGACATTAAGCGATTAACAGCAACCACCCAGAGCTACTATTGCCAGCACACTGTTTAAGAGTGCCTATGTCACTGCTCAATGGGAGATCCATTTTCAGTTCCCTTCCAAATGGGAAACAACTACTAGTTTGGTGCAAAAATAATTGTGGTTTCTGCCATTAAAGAAAATTGCAAAAACTGCAATTACTTTTGCACCAACCTCATATATGCCAGAATGGCTTAGCTCTTGTCCTATCCAACACGGCCACGGACTGTAGCTATCGGGAGCCACAAAGTGACAGAGCTGAGGCCTTAAAACAATCCTTCCTTGATTTAACTAATCAAGTCTCAAAATTAGCTGTGTAATGAAGACAGTGAAGTAGGAGGGAACAGCCCCACATAGATACTGAGACAAGAGCAACTTGAGACACAAAAAGAGGATACAAATTTCATAACAACTCTTCCCTTCATCATACTGGATAAGAGATAATCATAAGCTTATTGGTGCAAAAAAACAGAGACTTATTCTCAAACTTCCATCATCATTTAAATAAGGGCATGAAAACCTGTGCAATAAACTATATACAACTCTCCTTAGAGTGTTTGATGCTTTTAAATATATTTACAAAATTGTTAATTAAAGGAGTCCCTGTAAGTATTGCTGTATATAGACACCTAGACTGGATGAACTTGACTTCACTATTTTAGAGAATTGATTGACATTGTTCCACTTCTGGCTCTCAAAGTTTATTCTCCACATAATAGCCAGAGATCGTATTGATTCCAAGGGAGTCTATGGCTCACTTCTCAACAAAAGCAATCAGTGGCCTCAAACGTAACTCAGAATAAAACCCAAAGCTCTTTCCATGGCCTGAAGACTCTAGATGACCTGATGCTCGGCTATCTCTCTGATTTCATCTCCCATCACACCCATCTGAGAGTTCTTATCTGAGCACTCTATCTAGGGTGACCTCCACTCCACTACCACTGCTTACTTCCTACCCTGCCTCATGTTTCATATAGTACATGCCTTCATTCATGTGCATATTGTATATTTGCTTCATTATTATCTGTCTTCTTTTCTAGAATGTTGGCCTTCTAGAAAAGGAACACTTTATGTCCTGAGATGCTGGGAAGAGTGTCTGGTAAACAGGAGAACTAAACAAAAGTTTGCTGGGTTGATGGGGGTAAGATCCTTGCTCCTCTCTATATAAACAGATGCAGTCTACTTGTTATGATAACAGTGTGTTTGGGCACAATTTTCTGTGTCCAGTTCTCTACATTTTTCTGTAGACTGGTATTTGATAGGGGCCAGCTTCCTTTTACTTACCATAGGATGTGAGACGATAGATATTGAAAAATCTAAAAGCACTGTAAAAGCATGAATAAAATGGGTATCCAGTCAGTAAGGTCTCTGGTTTACTGAATTAAATGTGCAGGACTTAATGCAATATATTTCATGGCATAGTCTTGAATAATATTGTCACATTTTGTTCTATTTTTAAGATTTAGGAAAAGAGTTAAGGCATCAGTATCTCTCATTCATTTTTTCAAAATATGAGGGTAATACATTTAAGAAATCTAAATATTATGGCAAGAACTTTAGGACGTAGAAGTTGCTGGGATATTAGCAGCTGAGTGGATAACAAGAAGGTGTTTTCTTTGTGTGCAGCATGGTAGCATGTCAGGGATAACTGACAATTAGAAACTTTAAATTTTACAAATATTTTACATTTATCATCTAATTTTACTTTCAAAGTATTCCTGTTGCATTGATATTATTATAAATCTCTTTTGGTGGATGAAGAAACAATTTCAGAAATGTTCAGCAACTTATTCTAAGTGATACAGCTAAAGGTAACCATCCCAAGATTCTAATAAAAGTATACTCATTAGCATTTTAACTCCTGTACTTTCCTGCTTCACTCTGTGGCTTTACCTAATAGAAATGGTGCCTACAATTTTAGTGGCCAGAAAAATAAAATCGTTTTTGTGGTCTTAGATTTCAAAGTCAGCAGATAAAGTACCAAAAATTTTTTTAGAAATTAGAAAATCAGATACTTAATTTATAGCAAACTCCTTACTGCACTCTGTTATAGAGAAGGAGAAGAATTATTCTGAACATTTACATTTAAAAAGCATCTGCATATTCTTGTCACTATATAAGAGTGTGTTAATAACTAATAATTATACTGGTTAAATGCAAAGGAGAAACAGGACAACTTTAAACAGTATCTTTGGAACCACACTAAATTCCTAGAACTTATAACAGGCCCAGCTATGCTGCTGGAGCATTAGGGAGCTAAATAGCTTCTCTTTATTTCCTACAACCTTCAAGCATTAAAATATACCAGGACACAGCTGATAGAATAATAACCCAAATATGAATTTTTTTGTTAATTCCATCTAAGAGAGAAAAATTACCTGGATATTTTCTGAAATAATATTGACTCCAATTGATTTTTAAAACAAGGCAAAGAGAAGCATTGCTTAGTTCTCTATGCATATCAATCACAGTTTTACAAGACAGATTTGACAGGATTACAAGTTTTAAAGGCCTTATGTATACGTTTTTGCCACAAATATTATGTTACAAATTTCTGTAATTCAAACTATATTAGTTTTAGCGATTCCAGTTCTGTAAGCCAATAGTTGAACTTCCGTGTTTCACAAAAAAATTCATTTCTTTTCCTTTCTCTTTAGTACATTTCAAGTATGGTAAAACTCTAATATCATTCAGGGTGAACAACTGAACTAGGAATGAAAGATTTAAAACCTAGTTCTGGCTCTTCCACTAATCAGCTTTGTGAATTTAAATTATTTTCTTAACATCCTTGGGCTTCAGTTTTCTAAACTATAAAAAGAAAGAATTAAACGTGGACTCTCTACCAATTCTAAAATAATGATTATGTGATCTAAACATAAGACTCTCAAAATCCTGCCCAGAATATGCCCATGAACTTTTAAGGTAGTATGAAAAGACTTCTGACCAATTACAAATCTTACGTACTTTACTCTGAGAGCAAGATCTCAGGTCATTATTTAAGATATTGATCTTATTTATATACAATTATATAATTTGGGTATTTGATTATTCAACCTGAAAGCAATGAATTGGAGCAGTAAGGAATGCAGGAAGCGTGCAAACTTAAAATAGAGATGAGATATTTTAAATATAAGAGAGCATTGGACAGAAATGAAAATCTGCTTTTTAAATTTATATAGTTAATGGTCACAAAGATCACGACTCTTAATAAAAGGATAATTTACATTCAGAATACTCTAATTAAAAAGCAGAAACATCTGTGGCATTTTATAAGTATTTATATTTTAAATTTCTAAGATAAACTGGGAACATAAAAATATGTTTTGGAACCTATGAAATTAACATAGAGAGCTATTTTTCCAGGCTATTGTATATCTGTGTCTGAAATCTTAATTTTAAGAGGCATAAATTCTTACTTTTTCAATTGCAATGAAATGTGGAATTCCACTTTTTTTTTTTTTTTTTTTGAGATGGAGTCTCGCTCTGTTGCCAAGCTGGAGTGTAGTGGTGTGATCTTGGCTCACTGCAACCTCTGCCTCCTGGGTTCACGCAATTCTCCTGCCTCAGCCTCCCAAATAGTTGGGAGTAGTAGAGAAGAGGTTTCACCATGTTGGCCAGGATGCAGGATGGTCTCAAACTCTTGACCTCGGGATCCACCTGCCTCGGCCTCCCAAAGTGCTGGGACTACAGGCATGAACCACTGCACTAGGCCCAGAATTCCACATTTAAGAAGATCCTTTGAAGTTCTTTAGTGTTTTAGGAATGATCTAAAACACTCTAAGAGTACAGTGTTGATCATGGCTCTTTCTTACTTTCTGTGGTTGAAGCCTTGTCTTATCATCAGCCTTTACAGGACTAATTTGATTTCTCCTAAGGTAACGAGCATGTAGACGAACAGTCAGATACACAGCATGGTTCAGAAAGGTTATAGGAAATTAACCTGTTTGTAATTAGGAAACATTTTCTTTCTTTAGAGTATCAGTGAGAGATCCAGTGGGAAACAGATGGCACACACAAATCAGAGTAATTCCAGAGGGCTTCATGAAGGGCTATTCACAGAGATGTGAGCTGGGAGGAGGAACCACAAGAGACAGCTACCCTGGAGTGGTAACAGCACAGGTTGTCTTGACCACTAGCACTTAAAGAGCAAGTGGGGACAGTTACCTGGATTCAGAAAGAAAGTAGTCAGAAGAAAAGCCTGCTTTGAGAAAAACCGTACCCTCAGATGAAGGGCAGAGACAGCCTGAGGTTTTCTTGCAGGGGAAGAGAGCAATGGACAGAAATATATTTCCCAAGGTCATTCTTCCGCCTTCATATCTCTTGCCAGAAGGCAGAGACTCTTGCCTCAGGACAGAAAGTCTGAACCAAACCTACCAGCCTTTTGAGGCACCAAACGGGGTGGAGAACAGCAGACACTGAACCTAAACACACACCTAGGAGATATCCAGCATCTTCAGCTTCTGAGGTTTTATAAGATGCAGACTGGTGAAGGAACAAAGAGAGAACAAAGTGCCTAACGGAAAGGGAAGAGAGCCCTCTTCCCTTGGGAAGAAGCCCAAGGAGCCCTCTTCCTTGGGAGAAGTCTGACTCTCAGAATATGAATCTGAATTGAAAATGAAAAGATGAGTGAGGCTTCCCAGGCAGAAACAGCGACAATGGACATTTCAGGCAGAGGTATCAGTCAGTAAGAAAGCTTGCGGGCCTGGAAACATATTGCTTTGAGTGAGGTGAAATTGATGCAGAGAAGTCACATAGGAGAGTGGTGGAAATGAGTAGGGAAAGTTAGAACTATCTGCCAGTTCATAAAGAATAGGTAGAGTCAGAAATCGGAAGGGATAGGAAGGATAGGCAGTGGAATATGCTGCTCAGGAGGGTGATACCTGGAGTGGAAGTGGAGAGAAATGAAGATGCCAAAATACTCAATGAATGTGTGAAAAATAATTGAAATACTGTCTCCAGGTAGGAGATGAGGTCCAGGCCAGATGGCATTATGAGTATATACATCAAACCAAACACTGCATGTTCTCACTCATAGGTGGGAACTGAACAATGAGATCACTTGGACTCGGGAAGGGGAACATCACACACCGGGGCCTATCATGGGGAGGGGGGAGGGGGGAGGGATTGCACTGGGAGTTATACCTGATGTAAATGACGAGTTGATGGGTGCTGACGAGTTGATGGGTGCAGCACACCAACATGGCACAAGTATACATATGTAACAAACCTGCACGTTATGCACATGTACCCTAGAACTTAAAGTATAATAAATAAATAAATAAATAAATAAATAAAAGAAAAAAAAAGCAGCAAAAGTGTCTACTCACTGAATCACAGCACACAGTAACTAAAAAGATGTCAAGGAGCTCTAACTCAAAACTTTCCAACTTGAATAGAAAAATATAAGACCTAAAATTATCCCTCATGATATTACTATAAGTTTTAGTATCAAGGTCTTTACTCCTATTTAATATGATGCTACCTAAACAATAACCAAAAACCCACCATAAAATACATCCTATGTCATATATGGAACATTTACAAATATCCAACGGTGCTAATCACTTATGTTACTTAGTCCTAACAACCAACTGTGGTTAGCCTTCTCATAATTCCCATTTTACAGATACTATAATTAACACTTAAACAGATTTAGTAACTTGGTCAAGCCATACACAGATAAGTGACACAGCAGGAATATAAAGCAATGTGGGTTTGTTACAGAGACTTCAGTGCTTCATTAAGCACTTAGAGGCTACATTACCTTTTAACTCCAGACACAGAGAAAGGGATAGTCCCAAGGATATAGTGGGGAAGCTCGATGGGAGTTATAATATTTACCAGTACAACCATGTAGGAATTTAAATGGGAAATTATACAGATATGATGAATTTAGGCAAAAACCGTCCTCTTGTTTTTCAAACAACCCCAAATATTATGACTAAAATATGGTTGGGAGCTATTCCTTAGGTAGCTGCTTGATACTCATTTTTGAATGACACCCTTCCAATGCATCTAAATATCATACAGTGCTTACCCAGCAATTCTAGATTTATCTAAAAAGTATGGCATCACTGCTGAATTACATTTAAAACTGGTGGCACAAATTTAAGTTCAGATTTGCATTAACTTTGACTTTTTTGTTTTGTAAAACAGAAGCCTGTAATCAATGTTACAGGAAGCTGCTGTTTAAACTGCTAATAAAAGGCTAATATAATAATTGTTGTGGGCTATTTTATAGCCACTTACCTGCAATCTTTCCCATGAAAGTAAAAGTAGTCAAAACACACTGATCAGACAACAAAACCTTGTTCTCTAAATGTGCATAGATGTGATCTAACATGAAAATAACATAATAAATTATGATGTTACTTAATATTACTCATGAGACAAAGCTCCTTTAAGTAGGCTGGCTGAGTTAGGCACATGTTAAGGCCAAGAAAAATCATACTTTGGAAACTGAACTCCCATGGTCTTATGATAGTATGTGAAGGACTCTACTATTTTTAAACTGAAGTTAAATTTAATTCTAAATTAACATAGATGCTTCCCATCAATTCTAGCAAAATAAAAGACTGTACATACAGGTTCATGGAATTTACTTGCATCATTTGAGTTAATCTATCATCAGTTACTGGTGGCCCATAAGCAGATGTGTAATCTGTGACACACCAAGGCCAGGTTTATTGCAGAGATGAAACAGAAAACTAGGAATGTTCATAGAGGAGCAGATGTGGGTTCATCGTCCCAACTTGCAGGTCAATAGCTACAATACTGTCTGTTACACCCCAGGAGACCTGGTAAGACAGACAGCCTCTGACTAGAAAGGTTTGCTTCCTACTGCCCCACTTTCCATCATACTCTTTTCCTTAAAATAAAACTGGAATTTCACCACTCTTTAAAATGTTCTTAGCTGACACATATTTCATGATTAATGAACTTTGGAAGACAATTCATTGATAGCTAAATGTGAAAAATATATAGTATTCTTCTGATCCTATGATTGATCCAGGATGATTGAGGGTAGAATTAAAAAGACATCTCTATATTAAAAAGAATTTTAAATATTAAAAAATTTTAGTAATGTGTAATAAAATGTGTTATTTCAAACTGAAGCTCAGCAGGTGCATCCAGTACCCTGAATGGCTGATACGATGAATACAACAGTTCCTTTGTACTTGTCCTGTCAAGGTCTACTCTTTCAAACAATACCTGGCAGATGCTTAGTTAGAATATACTAGATTCAAACATTTTATACCTGTAATCAGGTCAATGTGATATACACAAGCAACTTCCTTACTTGCAAGAACTTTAAAGTGTGTAGAACACAGTTGGTGCAAAAAGAAAATTTCATTGAATAGGTAAGTAAATAAATATGCAAATGAAGGTAGTTCTGCTCAAAAAAAAGGAAATCTTTTCCTTGTCTACCTATCTTTTCAATGGCTTCTTGAGTATGCACAGGAAAACTACATTCAAATATTCCAAATACATTAGTCTTGGTTGGCTGTGGTGGCTCACGCCTGTAATCCCAGCACTTTGGGAGGCCGAGGTGGGCAGATCACCTGAGGTCAGGAGTTTGAGACCAACCTGGCCAACATGGTAAAACCACGTCTCTACTGAAAATACAAAAACTAGCTGGGCAAGGTGGCACATGCCTGTAATACCAGCTACTTGGGAGGCTGAGGCAGGACAGTTGCTGGAACCTGGGGAGGTGGAGGTTGCAGTGAGCTGAGACCACACCACTGCACTTCAGCCTGAGGGATAGAGCGAGACTCTGTCTCAAAAAAAAAAAAGAAAATAGTCTTTATAGTGATTGACATTTAAAAAAAATTCAACGTTCCAATAATATTATGCATAATAGCTTAAATATAAAATGTATATAAAGCAACATGCTGCAAATAATTCTTTTTCTATAGTCATTCATACAGTTACTACCATATATTCATTCTATCTGGTTGCCAATAGCTAACTCCTACTACTAAATTCTTGTGTGTCTTTACATAGACTTTCTTTTGTATATATAACTGAATATGAATATATATTTCTCCTTTATATTTCAGAAATAGCAGCATAGGGTACACATTGTTTTTTAATATCTATTCTATAGATGTTTCTATGCTAGTATTAAAGGTGGTTGGCTTGCCAGATTTGTGATATATAGTAAGATGATTGCTAAAGTGAAAACGAAATTTTTGCACAGAATAAAGATTCACCTTTATGATTTCTTTTGTCAATATCAAATTTCAAAACAATTGCTACTTCCTGAAAAATATTAATCCTTCTTATATAATTTATTAATGAAATCATAAATATGAAATATGTGCCTCTTGTTTCAACCTGATAACATTTTTGTTAATAAATTTAAAATGTTCCTGCTTTATTTCATATATATATGGGTGCCATACCCTGAATATTAAAAAGAATTTGTCTACAAAAAGTAGCTAACATTAACAAAGTACACCTAAGCATATCCTTGTTTACTTGTAATCAATAGGGTACAACATTGCATTGTTTTTTCCTCTGGTAGTGGCAGATCTGTATTTATACAACTCTATATTTAACCCCGTATGAAAATTTGCTATGTTATTTATTCAAAAAGCATTTATTCATTAACCACTAAGCGCTCATATTACGTAAGGGATGCAAGAGATATACAAGATGATCTCTGCTTTCCAGAAGCTGAGAGACTAGTGGCAGACATAAGACAAACATCTGCAGAATGTTTAAATAAGTGCAGCAGACAATGCTTTCATTAGCATATATTAGCTTCTTTCCATTCTCGTTGCTACCAGCCTCAATCAGGCTTTGCTCATCTCATCTAGTCTGTGATGTTACATTCCTACTGAGCACCACATTTCACAATCTGCCACTCTGATCCATTGTACACACGGGTTGCCATATGAGGTAATGGCTTCACTGATTTCACTCTTCTAATAAAAAACAGAATAAATAGAAACTCCTATGACATTAAATGTCCTCTTGATTATAGATAAAATATAACATTCTAGTTTGGGTTCCCTTTAGTCTCTTCATTTCATATTCACACTTTACTCTTCTGCCCCCTGAAAACATGTTACAGTCCCGTTTATTTCCTTTTCCTCATGCTGTTTTTTTTCTTTGAGAATCACCCAACTCTTTTCTTCAGAAATCTATCATCATGGAAAGGCAATCTGAAATATTTTCATATGGGATACAGTCAGTACCAAAAAGTGTGTGTGTAGACAAGACCACATTTGTGGAGGCTATCAGGAAACAGTTATATAATAATTTACACTGAGGCATATACTCTATTTCCTTGCTGTTTGTCTCCTTTGTTAAAGTCCTTGCATAAAACTTGTATTTTACTAGTCTTTCAGTTTTAGAACTAAATATAAACTTCATTCATAGAAAGTTCTCAGTAAATATTTAATCAAATTAAAGTTATTTGAATCAAATGCTGTAGAACAGAAAATTTTGGGGGATGAACTGTTCTAGGAAGATTTTTTTGGATAAGGCCTTGGACAGGCCTTTGCACCTGTGGAAAAAAACATGATAGAGACTCTGTAATGAAAATTTGTGGGAATGCGACACTTAAGACCCTTAAAAACAACAATCACAAAAGCCGCTAGGTCTGATTTTCACTGAGTCTTCTCTGCAACAATTATGAGATATAATTATATAATTAGCATGAAGAAGGAAAAAGACAGCCATGGCATTTACAACAATATGATAATAAAGCAAGTCTTAATGATTCTAAGAAGAATCATAAAAAATTAAAGATACACCAGCTAGTGCTTTTCAAACTGATAGCAAAATGGTATTTTTTTTCCCCCAGTAAATTTTGGTTTAAATTAAATTGGAGATTTGCAATTATATAAAGGCACTCTTTAAAAATCTCATAAATGATTATTTCAAATAAAAACTTTAGTTATAAGAGTTCTTACAATTACAAAGTTATAAGAATTAAAAGAATATTTATATTTGTCATCATTGTCTTCTAATCTGATAGTTTTTTTTGTTTGTTTGAGACAGAGATTCACTCTGCTGCCCAGGGTGGCATGCAGTGGCGCCATCTTGGTTCACTGTAGCCTCCCCCTCCCAGTTCAAATGATTCTCCTGCCTCAGCCTCCCAAATAGCTGGGACTACAGCTGTGTGCCACCATGCCCAGCTAATTTTTTATTTTTAGTAGAGACGGGGTTTCACTCACCATGTTAGACAGGCTGGTCTCAAAATCCCGACCTCAGGTGATCCACCTACCTTGGCATCCCAGAGTGCTGGGATTACAGGCATGAGCCATCGTGCCCAGCCAATAGTCTTTTAATCCAGTATTTATTTTATTTGTTACGTAAACTCTTTTATATCTGTTTCTGCAGAGTTTGATTTGCCTTTGTAGGTTTCCACAAGACTTAAACAAGTGAGAGCATATCCTACATTGCTTTTTATTTCTTTCCTCTTATTCTCCATTTTTCTAGAAGACTCAATAATTTCTGCATGAAATTCTTAAAAATTAATGATGTGTGAATAGAAAAAGAAAGTTTCTTAATGAAATTTCCACCTACATCATTTTTTTTTTCATTTTTACTAATAAGAAGATGTAACATTGCTTAATGATTTTTCAAAGGCTGAACAGAAATTTTAATTAAATACTACCCTAACCATAATATTTGGCCGCATGGTCTAGAAATTCAGGTTTCATTACTATATTTCCAAACAAAAATCCAGAAGCAATATTCCGAACAATGTGTGGTTCAATATTCTAGTTAAAGGAGAATGCTCTTTTATTAGAATAATCTAAAAATACGTTTTATTTTCTGCCAACTTCTTTTTATATTCAGAATTCTGAAATGAGAATGTCTGCAGAGGTGGCAGGTGGAATAAAGGTAGCCCCAAAGATGGGCATACCCTAATTCCTGGAATCTGTGAGTAATGTTACTTAAATGGCAAAAGGGGCTTTGTGGATGTGATTAAGATTATGGACTTTGAGATGGGGAGATTTTCCTAGATTATCCACTGGGGCTCAATATAAGGCAATGAATGCCTGTGGCCTCTAGAATCAGGAAAAAGCAAGAAAATGGGTCTCCCCAAGAGCCTCCAGAAAAGAATGCAGCCCTGTCAACCACATTCATTTTAGTTAGTAAGATCCATGTCAGATTCTTATTTTTATTTTTTTTTTGAGACAGAGTCTTGCTCTGTCGCCCATGCTGGAGTACAGTGGCCTCGATCTCTGCTCCCTGCAGCCTCCACCTCCCAGGTTCAAGCAATTCTCCTGCTTCAGTCTCTCCCGAGTAGCAGGGATTACAGGCATGTGACACCATGTCTGGCTAATTTTTTGTATTTTTAGTAGAGATGGAGTTTCACCATGCTGGCCAGGCTGTTCTTGAACTCTTGACCTCGTGATCCACCCACCTCAGCCTCCCAAGGTGTTGGGAATTACAGGCATGAGCCACTGCACCTGGCCCCATGTCAGGTTTCTAACTACACTGTAAAATGTTTGTGTAAGACTAAATTTGTGGTAATTTCTAACCAAACTGTATTTCTAACCAAATTATAAAAGATTTCTAACCAAATTGTAAAATGTTTGTGTAAGATAAATTTGTGGTAATTTTTATAACAGAAGTAAAAACTAACATTCAAGCCATATGGGAAAGTTGAAAATAAATTTAAGTAATTTATTAATATTAACAAACAATGAATAAATATTATTGGCAATGAGAAACTAAAGTTTCCATAAGGAATCCTACTTTTTTCTAAGTAGAACCAGTTTGGAAAACGTATGAATGTTAAAAAAAAAAAAAAAAATTCACTGTCAATCTCCTAGTCGATTATACTAATTTTTAGATTTTATTGGCAGATTATATACCTCTGAGCCTGAATATATGTACAGAACATACTTCACTTTTTAATAAAAAAATGTGTTTGTTGCAACCCTAGGACTTAGAGCGTGCCAAACATAAATAGGTACTCAGTAAATATTTGTTGAATAAATAAAAAGTAATAATAAGACTGAGGAATCAAGAGAAATAATCTAACAATTAACTGCCATCTGCATTTGTAGAATTCTAGAAGGTGTTATTTTTAAAAACAATAAAAATCAGTATTCATCATGTTTTCCCTGTGGGAATATAGGTAATAAAATGAACACAAATGTGAAATCAAAAGAGCCCCACTGTGCATTTGAAATATGATCCACTTTCAAAATTCCTTCTTTGTTCCCTAATAGGTATCACAATAGAGATTATGACAGAAAAATTCAACAACTAAAAATGTTATGATGCTGGAATACAATATTGAACTGGCAGCATAAAGTTTCAAATTAATTTATCCACATAATTTACAATGACAATATAATTATCCCACATACTGATTGTAATTAGTAAAACATTCATAACTGGAAAAACACAAAAGGACCTATTTTGAATACAAAAGTATCCTTATGTTTTAAATAATCCCTTGTCTCTGTTCAAAACTTCAACGCTTTAAACTTATAAGATGTATTACAACTCAAACAAAAGATGGTAAATATGTAAAAACAACCTGATGATAAAAAATTAAATGTCCCCGTTTAAAAGCTAATAAACTAAAGCAAGCAATCTAACTTAAGAGATCACTTCTCTAATTCCACTTCTATAATTCTATACCGGACGAATAATCTTGAAAAAACCAGATTTACAAAAAAAGAACACAATTTTTCATATAACAAAATTTATGCCTAACTTAAGTGTCTAACAGTAAGAAAATGGTTAAGTAAATGGATCATGTATTTCAACATCATGCGCTGAAACGAATATAGAATGAAAGAAAATTGGTGTGAAAAAAATTAAGCTTAGTATGATCTTAATATTCTAAAGTATGCATAGCAAAAAGTTGGAAAGCAAGATGCCAAAATATTATATATAATTGGTAGCACTGTAGATTATTTTAATTTTATGTTATGTGTTTTTACTCTGTTTTTAAAATTTTCAGTACTGAAGTTGGTATTATTTTATAATCAGAAAAAGCATTTTGTAATGAAAAAGAAAAGTTTTAATGTAAATAATGATTACTTCTTGATCATTGATCATTTCATATATTGTAATTGTGTGTATACTATGAAAGCTTGTGAAGTAATGGGTTGTTTCATATCAAACCAAGGACTTTTCAAATAGCATCAAAGTACATTTTAGGTTTGATTTGATGAATTATCTTAAATAATGAAGTCATTATTCTTAAAGAGTGAAATAATTTCTAAAATAATGAAATTAACAAAATTATCTTAAATAATGAAAACCAATACTAACTATGAGGAAACTGGGTGCTGTAGATAGGATATTTATATTACAGATAAATATTTTAAAGGAGAAATAGTCTACAAGTTCTGTTAATTTATAAGAGTTTTTTTTAATTTACACAATCACTAGGGTTACCAATATATTCAGCATTAGGTGACTGAATTATTAGTAGTAGAAATGAAATCCTACCTTTGCAGGATCTTAGACATAAATTCCATAACTCTGTAAGACTTATCCCAATAATTTGGGTAATAATTAGTCATATATCATTGTAAGTCAAATAAAAAACAATATATTGGTGGAATTACTACTTACTGTGGTAGCACAATGAATATCTTTCCATACTGTGGCTTCCCTGGAGAGATCAGAGACTTCAAACAAATTATCAAGAATCACTTCCCCAATCATGTCATGTCTAGAAAATCTGTCAAAATCATATACACTGAAATGTAGTTTTCGGTTGCTTAGTTGATCGTATGCTACAGGAAATTGAAAAGTTTCATCAAATAGAGGATTTAAAGTCTTTCTGTGCACGCGGGTCTGAAATTTCTTTTTCCTGTCTGGAAGAAGATACATCTTCACATAAGGGTCAGAAGTTCCTGTGAAGTCTTTAGCAGGGAGATCTAAGGCTTTGATAATTTTAACAACTAGAAGTTCATTTTCATAATCATACTGGAGGGTAAAGTTAAGTTTCCCACAGGTTTTGACATCTTCTTTTTGGTTGCCCTCAGAGTCAACTGATCTCTGTTTGTAGAGTTCTGGCTTTATCCTCCCAATGCTGGTTGTTGTTTCTCCTCTTTGTAAAACAGGTTCCGTGCCCATGCTAAAATCAACACTGGAAACCTGCATTTGCCTCGGCAGGTGTCTTCGGAAGGAATTGTGGCTGAACACACACACATATACACAAAATCATTGAGGGAGATCATTTCGATGAGAATGTTATACAGTGGCATATAAACTCTCCCCCACCCCCAGAACAGTGAAAAGATACCTATATCTACATAGATAGACACAAACATATACTCAAAGAGGTACTTTTGAAGAAAAATAAAGAAGTACAATATTCAAAGAGAGGTCTCCTAAAATTCCAGAGCACCCAAAACACTTAAATGTTCTTTGTGTGTGTGTGAGTGTGTTTGTTTTTTTGAGACAGGTTCTGTCACCCCAGCTGGAGTACAGTAGTGCTATTATAGCTCACTGTAGCTTAAAACTCCTGAGCTTAAGCCATCCTCTGGCCTTCACCTCCTGAGTAGCTAGGACTACAGGCGTGCGCCACCTTACCTGCCCAGTTAACTTTTAAATTTTTTGCAGAGACAGAGTCTTGCTATGTTGTCCAGGCTGGTCTTGAACTTCTGGACTCACACAATCCTCTCACCTCAGTTTCCTAAAGTGCTGGGATAACACATGTGAGCCACAACATGTGGCTGGCAAATGTTAATTTTCATATGCTTTTGGAATTTTGTACTCTCAATCATAAGCATATAATTAAAATTAAGCACAAAATTAAAAACAATTCTAAAAAAACCCTGATTAGCAAAAAAAATTCAGTATTCCTCAGAAAATTGTGAATGTTACCAATCATCTGGGTCCATCTAGATTGTAAGCATTATACAGACAAAATCATTCAGATGGCTGGTTTCTTTTCATCTGGATATTTGGGTCTCATGAATTTCACGTTTTAGTGACTACAGTATTAAAACAAAAACATATTATAAGTCCACATTTTCTTATAATGAGTTGTTTCTAATTCTTAATCTTACTAAATTAATATTTACTTTTAAAAAGAATATATGGTTGTGACTGCCAAAAATGAGTACATTTTCTTTTTTTCAACATGCTGTGGTCTTCAGAAACTCTAAGGATAAAAACAAATGTACAATTTTAGAATTTGAGCCCAACAAAACAAGTTTTTAAAAATTCAGACTGAATTTCCTACAGTCACTATTACTACTCATCTAGTCAACATTTCCAGAATATTAAATATATAAGCTTACTAATGTCTTCTACATGTGACTTGCATTAAAGATCTGCTTCTTTTATACTTCCTCCAAGCTTTCTGGCATGAACTGTGCCATATCTCCTCAAAGCTTAGTCCCAGGTCTTTTGTTACATTTCTCGTCAGTCTGTCCATCAGACTAATCATCAGTTCTTGGACTATAATTATTGTCTTGAATCTGATGGTTTCTCAGATAAATCCCAGCTACATAAATCTCTAGTCCCATATGTCTAAATTTCTAAGGAAGATTTCTAAACTGATGTCTTCATTTTGCCCCAAATGCAAGAAAACTCATCATTTTCTCCCTTTTGCTTGCAAATTCGTTCTTTATCCCACAATCTCTGACAATAGTAGTAACATTTTTATCAGTCACTCATGCTTCCAAGCATGAAGTATGCTTTGAATCATTCTCCCTTTACACATAGCATTTACTCGGTTTTCTAAATCCTGTTGCTTTTCCTTTGAAACATCTCATATAATTATTCACTTCACTCCTTTTCCATTGCTATGGAGTCCGGATCCTTATCACTATATACTTTGCTTTCTCCTGTCACCTTCAGCTGGCTTTTTTTTTTCCTTCCAGCTCTGTCTTACACTTAATATCCAGTCAGTACACCCTCAGAACACTGATTTCAAAATACTTTGTTCACTTCTGTTGTCTATTGCAGCAGGTCTACACCTGTTACAGCACTAAGTAATATGGATGACATTGCATGATTAATATTTGATTCACTGATGCACAAATGAAGCTCGATTTCTTTTTTTTTTTTTTCGAGATGGGTTCTCACTCTGTCACCCAGGCTGGAGTGCAGTGACACGATCTTGGCCCACTGCAACCTCGATCTCCCAGGTTCAAGTGATTCTCCTGCCTCAGGCTCCCAGGTAGCTGAGATTAGAGGTTCCTACCACTGCACCTGGCTCATTTTTGTATTTTTAGTAGAGATGGGGTTTCACCATGTTGGCCAGGCTGGTCTCGAACTCCTGATCTTAAGTGATCTGCCCACCTTGGCCTCCAAAGTGCTGGGATTACAGGCGTGAGAAGATTGATTTCTTTTTTTTTTTTTTTTTTTTTTTTTTTTTTTT